>NW_027122573.1:0-23526 GCF_030686945.1 Centruroides vittatus
ACTATTAACTTTTCATTTGCTGGCGGTTATCACATGACATTCATCGGAGAATACTGACATTCTCTAATTTTGGTCTTTCACAGTAACATATATATGTTACAGTCAAAACCCGTTTTTAGTTAGAACGCGTTTTAACTAGTTGAAACTAGTTTATACTGGATGTCTTTGTTAAAACCCGTTTTGTCTAGTTAAAACTAGTTTTAACTCAAATTCATTTTTGACTAGCAGTAAATTCTAGTTTTAACAAAGACATCCAGTATCAAACTAGTTAAAACGCGTCCTAACTAAAAACTGGTTTTGACTGCAACATATAGAGTGATTCAGGGTAAGATGGTAAGCGGGGGAAGATGCCTACTTTTTGATATTATCAAACAGTGACGTCAGATATTGTCATGTGTTTGTATGATGAATCGTTGGGTCAATATTGAGTGTGGAAAGCTGTAGTTGGCTACTGTTACCTCATTTTCTACATCTGAGAAGAATAAAAACAAGATAAGAACAAAGTTTTTGTTGTAAAATGTTTCTAGAATCATTTTAAAACTAAAAGTTAAAATAGAATTTATTAAAACTTGTGAAAAACAATTAATGTGTGATGTAGTTAAGGTTCTAAAGTTTCCATTGTCAGCTACTGCCGATTCCGATCAGACACGCTAGAAGACGTGACTCCTCTAGGCATCTTACCCCGACAAATGGAAAAGATGCCACATTTTTCTTGGAGGTAACATGCCTATTTTTTGTTAATTGAATTCCAATATGCCTATTTTTAATAAATTTTTGTTTTCTTGTTTTATTGGAGGATATGCATAAAAATTATATAAGGACTTCTCAATAAGGTTTTTGGACTGAAAAGAGCTTTCAGCTAGTTATAGAGCACGTTAGAACAGGCAGAAACTCAACAATACTTAAACTGCGCTGTTATACTTATTATAAAGTACTTTGTACTACATATGCAATAAATTAAATTCGGTTAAGATATTCGAAAATTAATTTAATGCAATTATATTTGTTATCTTACCCTAATGGCAATTGGCATCTCACCGGATACTTGGGGTGAGATGCCTAAAATGCTAGACAGTAAAAAAGTCGTCATTGCAAACACAATATACAATTATTTTTCATATACTCCAAAGTTTTATTTGAAAAACATGCTCAAGAATATGATATTTTTGTTAGAGGCCTCCAAAACCCAAATTATCATTATAATTTCCTTCATAAGCAAAATGTTAGGCATCTTCCTCCGAATCACTATACATAACTTTATTTCCCCCAAATATATTTATGTAGCTAAAATTAGTTTTAACTAATGTTAAAAGTTAAAACTAGTTTTATCTAAAGTCAAAACATGTACAGCAGTAAATTAATCAGACAAAACGGGTTTTGTCTAGTTAAAACTAGAATTTACTGCTAGTCGAAAATGAATTTGAGTTAAAACTAGTTTTAACTAGACAAAATGGGTTTTAACAAAGACATCCAGTATAAACTAGTTTCAACTAGTTAAAATGCGTTCTAACTAAAAACGGGTTTTGACTGTAACATATATATATAAAACATCCACTAACTTGATTTTCAGTTAAATTCAAATGATCTATCAGATTATCAGACTAATTTTATTTATTAAATAAACAGAACAGTAATTTGACTAGAGGTAGGCAGTTAGGCCACCATTTTTTGATAAACTTAATAATTATAAATAAATAAATTTTTAAATTTTAGTTTAGAAAGTCCTAGAAGAAAAGAATTGACCAAGAGTGGGATTCAAACCCACAACTTTAACTTACCACGTGGATGTATTGCCAGTTATACCACCCAATCTCTGCCTCCAGAACTATTAATAATTTATGTATAACCATACTACATATCAGGTGTCACAGCACCAACATGGTACCTAAATTATTAATAGTTCTAGAGATGAAGATTGAACAGAGCTCTGGATAGTATAACTGGTAGCACATCATCATCACAGTAAGCAGGAGTTGAGGATTTGAGTCCTGTCCTGGCCCTATTCTTTTCTTCCAGAACTTTCTAAATTAAAATTAATTAATTTATAATTATTAAACTATTTTATTAAACTTCAATTATTAAAGTACTTTGACAAAAGATGATGGCCTAACCTTTAGTTAAATTACTGTTTATTTAATTATTAAAATCAGTCTTAAAATAGCATGATAATCCAGTGGATCATTGAGTGTGTTTGCTATTATTTCTTTAAGAATTATAGTTTAAAGATTTTGTCTTTAACAAAACTAATTACTATATTATTTTGTTTTGTTTTTTTTTCAATTTTATCTTTATAGGACTATTAGATAATTTGTAGCTGTGAAGTGCACAATATTATTGCACAAAATTTTAAATAAATCCACTTAATGCTGACCTATATCATTATCCTTCAAATGAGTATAAGAGCATAATGAATATAAGAATAAGCGATGTCCATACCAATTGTATGGTCCATATATGTTAATTGTACAGTACATGGTCTAAGCCAGTGATTCTCAAAGTGGGGGTCGCGACTCCCAAGGGGGTCGTGAAAAATATTTGGGCGGTCGCTGAAAAATTGATTCTAGATCAAATTTTTTCAAATATTTTATAAATTTACTATGGATTCATGTTTAGAATTAATAGAAATAAAAGCTATATAAAATAATTTTTACTTAAATAAATGGCACACATAAATAATAAAAAGAATATAAATATTTAAATATGAGCTTAACCCCCTCCCTCCGGGATGTTTTTCGACACATACTCATTCTTCGGGGGTCCTTTAAAATTTTTAAGTGCAGATCGGGGGTCTCGGTCCAAAAAGTTTGAGAAACACTGGTCTAAGCAATCTAATAGAATTGAAAATATTGACTCGTCGTAGACTGCATATCGTATTAAAACACTACACATATGCCACCTTATAAAATGCAGCCGTGTTTATTCGGTACGAACGTTTTCGGTCATGTTAAACGACCTTCTTCAGGAAAATATCCAAAAAAGAAAAAGAAAAAAAGAAAAAATCGAACACATCGAAAATTTGCAAAAGCGAACAAGTTTCTTTTTCATTTTTTCTTTTTCTTTTTTGGATATTTTCCTGAAGAAGGTTGTTTAACACGACCGAAAACGTTCGTACTCGAATAAACACGGCTGCATTTTATAAGGTGGCATATGTGTAGTGTTTTTGAAAATATTGTTTTCTTTAAATAAACATATGGACATAACATATTGTTGCGTAGACGAATGATAATCAGACGTGAGGATTTCAAAGAGGTGTTTATTCACTTCGATAAATGTACAACCACTGACAGATGAAAATAACTCTGCTCAACCTGAGCGCTCGCGCTTATATCCGCATGAGGACGGGTTTCCATATGTAAATGATACAGATTTACATTTGTTCTGAGCCCGGGCGAACGTATACCCCAAAAAAGAATCACAGCAAGGGGGCTTGAACCGGAAATCTCCCGTTTGATAGGCGACCATGCTGACCACTGGACCAGGAATGCCACGGTGGGAGAAGTGAGTCGCGGTATTATGCCCCTTCGTCAAGAAGACAGCGCCTCACTGTCGTTTAGGCACTTCTTACAGCTCTGGCACGAGTCATCGGCCCATCCAACGTTGTGCTTGGAGTTCTTTCCTTGGCGCATCCGATTCACCGGCGTCGGTTTTCACGAACAGCAGCGCTGTTGACGTCACAGATAGAAGCAGGGTCCTGCATCTTGGGATCACAATACGGTTTCATGCGAAGGACGTGGATAGTATCCTTCGGCTTCCTTCTCTTGGACGCGGGGTCGAAGTCCTCGACTTCATAGGTTACATCAGACAAGCGACGAAGGACTTTGTATGGGCCAAAGTACCGCTTAAGGAGCTTTTCGGACAGACCCACCTTGCGCACTGGTGTAAATATCCACACAAGATCACCAGGGTGATAAGATACGGGCCGATGGGCAGCGTCATATCGTCCTCGATCTTTCTGCTGGGCCATCAATGTACGTACGTGAGCTAATTGTCGCGACTCCTCAGCCGTTGTGACTAAATGCTCCAGGTAATCGTTGGGTTGATCGTTGGCTTGATATGGGAATAACGTGTCCATTGTTGTCTCGGCTCCACGTCTGTGGAGTAAATAGAATGGAGTGAATCCAGTAACGTCCTGCTTTGCAGTATTATATGCGAAAGTGACGAAGGGCAACACTGAGTCCCAGTCTTTCTGCTCAACACCAACATACATCGACATCATATCAGTTAATGTCTTGTTGAAGCGTTCGGTTAAGCCGTTGGTCTGCGGATGGTATGCGGTCGTCATACTGTGTGTTACTTGGCAGCACCGCATAAGTTCCAACACAAGCCTAGATTGGAAAACTGTTCCTCTGTCGGTGATGAGTACTCTTGGGGCCCCATGCTTCAACAGGATTTCATCAACAAGGAATCTAGCTATTTCTCGGGTCTCAGCTGTCGGCACAGCCTTGGTGACAGCATATCGTGTGAAATAGTCGGTGCAGACCACAATCCATTTATTACCTTTGAGTGATTTCGGGAGCGGACCAAGTAAATCCATACCAATTCGATGAAAGGGCGCTAACGCTGGTGGGATGGAAATAAGGCGGCCAGTACCTGTGGTACCTGTTTCCTTCTCTGGCATTCTCGACAATGGGAGACGTAATGCTTTACTGTACAGTATAGCCTCGGCCAAAAGAAGCGTTTTCGGATTTTGTCATAAGTTTTAGCGACCCTCAAGTGACCAGCCGTAGGGGCGTCATGGAAATGTTGTAGAATAGTCAGGTGCAAGTGTTTGGGGATCACCGGTAACCATCTCTTTTCAGCCGGGTCGTAATTTTTCTTACACAGAACGCCATTGATAAGTTCAAAGTCATCTTTGACAGGCTCAGCTCGTTCGAGAGCACGAATTACTGCTGTCAACTGTGGGTCCTTCCTCTGATTGGCGGCGACATTCGTAAGTGTGGCAACTAAGCCAGCCGCCATAGAAGTGTCGACATCTATGGGATTCCTCGAAAGGCAGTCTGCATCTTTATGTTTATTTCCACTTTTATAACAGATGGAAACGTCATACTCTTGAAGATGTAAGGCCCATCTAGCGAGCCTTCCAGAGGGATCCTTCAGTCCAGCTAACCAGCATAATGTGTGATGATCTGTCATCACCACAAATGGTTTACCAAAGAGATATGGCCGGAATTTGTGGATTGCCCATATCACTGCGAGACACTCCCTTTCTGTCGTCGAATAATTTTTCTCTGCCTTGGTAAGTGTCCGGGACGCATAAGCGATTACCTTCTCTTTGCCATCTTGCATTTGAACTAGGATACCCCCAATCCTGTAACCACTGGCATCTGTGTGGAGTTCTGTTGGCGCATTCTCATCGTACAATCCTAAGACAGGGTCAGAAGTGAGTGCCCTTTATTAAGGTGGCAAAGGAATCAGCTTCTCGTTGACCCCACTTGAACGTGGACTCCCTCTTTAACAGCTGCTGTAATGGCTGAGCTTTACAGCAAAAGTTTTTAATAAAGCGGCGGTAATAGGAACAGAGGCCCAGGAAACTTCTTACGTCGTGCGTATTACCCGGGGTAGGGAAATCGGTGACCGCTCGTAATTTTTCGGGGTCAGGTCGTATCCCCTCTCTTGATATTAGGTGTCCAAGGATCTTTATCTGGTTAGCACCAAAGACACACTTTTTCGGGTTCAGTTGAAGGCCTGCATCCTGTATGCAGCTTAGAACGGCTGTTAACCGCAACAGATGATCATCAAAGGTTTCGGAAAACACGACTATATCGTTGAGATAACATAAGCACATAGTCCACTTCAGATGGCGTAACAAGTTATCCATCATTCTCTCAAACGTCGCTGGCGCATTGCATAAACCGAAGGGCATGACTTTGAATTCATATAACCCCTCTGGTGTAATGAAGGCGGTTTTCTCTCAATCCCGTTCGTCGACCTCAATTTGCCAATACTCTGAGTAAAGGTCCATCGAGGAAAAAAAATTGGCTCCTCGTAAGCAATCGAGGGTGTCGTCTATGCGTGGCAAAGGGTAGACATCCTTTTTGGTGATCTTATTCAGTCACCTGTAGTCGACGCAAAAACGCCAGCTTCCATCTTTCTTCCTCACAAGGACAACCGGTGATGACCATGGGCTCTCAGATGGCTGAATTACATTATCCCTCAGCATCTTTTGAACTTCCTCCTGGATAATTCGACGTTCAGTGGGGGACACTCGATAAGCTCTTTGACTGGTCGGTGGGTGATCTTCGGTGTTAATACGGTGTTTGACCTTGATCTTCGCAGTGCCTCTCTTGTTGCCACCAAACTTAAAGGTCGCAGAAAAGTGACGAAGAACGTCCCGAAGTTGCATTTGTTGGGTTGGGGTCAAGGCAGTCGACACAATCCACTCATGCTGGACTTCTGCCTGCGGACTCGTAGTGGGGGTCATCATTATAGGCTCTGGCGGCGCACATTCGTCAATGGCAGTTAGACTATTCTCCTGTAATCGCTCTGCTACACCGACACATATGCCTTTTGGAATGGTTTTAGGCTTGCAAGTACCATTGGCAACCCATAATGCTTTCTTGCCTTCTGTCAGTCGGATAATAGAAGAGGGGGTAGCCACTTCTTTCTCTAGAAGTAAGCATTTGTTGCCCTCTACCACTGCTTCGAATGAACAGGGAGCTGCTGGGCATGAAACAGTTATTCTCAGTAAAGAGTATGGAGGGATGAACCAATCCTCTAAAGTGCATAAGCGGAAGGGTTCGGCTAGCGTTTCTGTTTCTATCCCCTTTGTTGGAAGGTCGTCCTCCAAGAGGAGGGCAGAACGCCCACAGTCTATCACGGCTTGAGAGGCTTCCAAGAAATCCCACCCGAGGATAACATTATGACTACAATGCTGCAAGACTACAAACTCAAATGGTTGGTACCTCCCATTTATACTGATTCGCGCTACACATTTTCCAGCTGGATGTACGAAATTTCCATCTGCCACCTTCAGGATGACATCCTTTACATCAGTGAACATGGTCTTCCGCAGTTGCCGACGATAGGCCTCAGCAAGTACAGAAAAAAACGCTCCCGAATTGAAGAGGGCATGTACAGGTTGATTATCGATACTAATGTCTACGAAATTCCTGGTCATCCGGGCAACAGTCATCGAAGGAGGATTTTCTTCGTAAGCGGCCTCACCCCCAAGAAAGGTCGCATCGCTTAGTTTTCCTCTGCTCTGCGACGGGGAGATCGACTAAGACGGCGGTATCGGGATGGCGATCTAAGGCGTCGGCGAGTTGGCGAGTGTTCTCTTTCTTCCCCAGCATACGGCGAAAAACTTTGAGACCCTGATGGGCGAGCATAGTCTTCGGGGAAGGATCGGCAGGACTGCTGCTCAGCCTGTGTCTCTCTATTAGTGCGATAAGCATCGAACAGTTGCCTCCTCTTTCGGCAATAACGCACAACGTGTCCCGGACGCCTGCAATGGAAATGTCGCATTTCCTCGATGTAGTGACACCAGGTGATGAACTCGGTCGTGTTGGTGAGCTCTTTTGTCAGCAAGGCCTGATACATGTCTTCAGCAACGCCTTTCATTAAATGAGACACCTTATCGGCTTTCTTCATATTCGGATTCACTTTGTTGCACAAACGTAATACATCCTGTATGTATGACTGCGTATTCTCCCCATGCTTCTGCGCCCTGCGTTTTAACAGTTCCTCTGCTCGCCGGGACTGCTGCCGGTCATCTCCAAATACCTTCTGGATTTCGGTCTTAAATTGTTGCCATGAGCCAAGACCCGCCTCATTGTTTTCATACCACTGTCGAGCCATACCGGTTAGGAAAAAGTAGGCATTGGCGAGGCATGCCATGTCGTCCCAGCGGTTAAATATCGCTATTCGATCGTATTCCCTCAGCCATTCTGCTGGGTCATCAGTAGTGTCACCAGCAAACATAGACGGATTCCTACAGTGCTGTATCACAGAGGGGACAGCGGTGACAACAGATGTCTTGTCACGGTCTTGGGCCATTGGTTTCTGCAGCGTACGTCCAGGAGGAGAATACGGCCCGTATTCGGGTGGCAACCCTTGAAGACGAAGACTTCGGCGGGAACCGGATGGTATCTCCACGATGTTACTCGGCGCCTCCACCAAAATGTCGCGTAGACGAATGATAATCAGACGTGAGGATTTCAAAGAGGTGTTTATTCACTTCGATAAAAGTACAACCACTGACAGATGAAAATAATTCTGCTCAACCTGAGCGCTCGCGCTTATATCCGCGTGAGGACAGGGGTTTCCATATGTAAATAATACGGATTTACATTTGTTCTGAGCCCGGGCAAACGTATACCCCAAAAAAGAATCACAGCAAGGGGGCTTGAACCGGAAATCTCCCGTTTGATAGGTGACCATGCTGACCACTGGACCAGGAATGCCACGGTGGGAGAAGTGAGTCACGGCAATATTCATAATATGAAACCATGATACCAGGCTCTCCGATATCCAAACTAATGTGGGCAGGAGTATCTGGATATTAGAAAAATCTGGATAAGAGAGAGTAATAATTTTTAAATAATGCTGTAACATACAAGCTTATTGTATGTATAAAAAAATGTTTATTTTGATTTTGATGCTTATTTTTGACAATTAAAATTATAATCAATTTAGAAAGTATTGTGTTAAAGTTGTTTGTTTTGTTCCTCTCAATTTGTTGATAAGCTGCTAAATCATGCCAGTGCTTCATCATTATCACATCAGTGGTGATTGATGCACTGTGCTCTTCTATAAACTTCAAGATAACCTTAATAAAAATATTTTAAATGTTAGTGTGGAGAGGTAAGATTCAGAGTAGTGTACAATATTTTTGAAAATTTTTGGTTGCCTTTGATCAGTCCAGGTATGGGAGGGCCTGATGTGGAAGAATCTACTGTAATTATAAAATAAAAGAAAAAGCACAAGTATTGGGTTGTTCGGAAAGTTCGTAGAAATTTTTAAGAGAAATAAAAGAAATTGTTTTAAAACTAAAAATATACTTTTATTCCATTATGTATGCGCCATTGTTTTTAATGACATGTTGCCATCTATGGGGGAGCTTCATGATACCCTCTTTGTAGAACTTTCTAGTTTTTCCCATGAAAAACTGATCCACGTGGTTTTTGCAAGCTTCCAAACTATCAAAGTTTTTATCATGAAGGGAATTTTGTAGAGAACGGAACAAATGGTAGTCAGACGGGCCAAGGTCGGGTGAGTAAGGGGGGTGAGGTAAAACATCCCAGCCTAGTTCCAATAATTTTTGGTGTGTTCATAAAGACGTGTGAGGTCTGGCATTATCTTGGTGAAACACAATGCCTTTTCTATTGGCCAGTTCCGGACGTTTTTCTCTAATTGCCATGTTCAGCTTATCCAATTGGGAACAATACTTATCAGAATCAATTGTTTGATTCTGTGGAAGCAGCTTGTAGTACAGGATTCATTTCCAATCTTACCAGACAGTGAGCATGACCTTCTTTAGATGAAGACCGGCCTTTGGAGTTTTTAACGGTGATTCATTTTTCTTACCCCAGGATCGTTTTCGGCTGATGTTGTTATAAATGATCCACTTTTCATCACCTGTCACTAAACGCTTTAGAAAAGGGTCATTTTCATTTCGTCTTTCAAGAGAATTACAAATTGAGATACGATTCAGTAAGTTTTTTTCCATTAAGTCGTGAGGTATCCAAATGTTGTAACGATTCATGTATCCGAGCTTCTTTAGATGTTGAAATACAGTACTGTTTGATGACTTCACTATGTCTGCAATCTCTCGAGTTGTGTAATGAAGGTTTTCATCCAATTGTGGCTGTACGCCATATTTTTGTACATATGTATTTTAGATTTAATTAGTTTTAATAATTTTCTCTTTTTCTTAACCCTTCTTTCTAACTTCCTTTGTTCATTGTTCTGGCTTCTGAGAACGGGGGCCTCCCACTCCCCACCCACCAGGGGGCCGTGTGGAACAAAGAGTTCGAGTGGAGGACGAGTCAAATCTGGGTCACGAAGGGTCACTTTTTTTTCCCCGGCCAGACACGAAGAAGCACGGACGAAAATGGCGAGCTCGTGAGACGGAATTCTACGAGGGCCGAATGGAGAGCCGTGAGGTGAGGATCTGGATTTTCGAATCAGAGACACCGAAAAGAAATTATAGTAGAAGATATTTAAAACATTGACGAACCCAGAGACACGCAGAATAGAGCACCAGCCAGCATCGAGTTCAGCGAGAACAAGGGTACCCCACTATCCTATCAATTCTTCTCATTTCCTTATCTCTATACTTTTCTATCCCTAGGTTTAAGTTAGTTAAGGATCACGCGGGTTTCATTAGTATTGTCGGGCAAGTAGTTTCCAAGAAGGTAAGCTACTTGGGTTATTGTTACTAACGGACAGTAAGAGAAATTGGACCGAGGGAATCCAAAAGAACTCATCTGTATATATTGTTTATCGCGAAATTAAATTTGTTTTAATTGAATTCACGTGTCTGTGTATTCCTATCGCACTTCACACTTCACACAATAATGCTTTGATCTGGTTCTCTTTAATAACAGGAGGTCTTCCTGAGCGAGGAGCATCTTCAAGGCTGAAATTACTCGTTTTAAATTTTGCAAACCACTTTCGAACAGTTGATTCTGATACAGCACTCCCATCATAAACATCACATATTTTTTTTTGCTGTTTGTACAGCATTTTGCCTTTACGGAAAAAGAAAAGAAACAAGTGTCGATAATGCACGTTGTTTGCATCCATTTTTGCAATGAGATAAATTAAACGCTATTTGATTAATCTTAACGGTTTTTTTGTAACGGACACGTCTCAAGGTCATTTATCGTAATATTCATTGGTTTGTACAATTCTAATCATTTTTGCGTCAATTGGTGTCTCAACTGTTGGCTATCAAAAATCGCTACAGACTTTCCGAACAACCCAACAGTACACTCAACTAAAACTTCAAATTTAAAAAGATTATTTTTAATTAAACTGTTCTAGTAGTATATGAAATAAAATATTGATTACAAAAAGTTTTATTGTTTTGATCAATAACATTTTATTTTATATATCATATTTTTTTCATTAATAATAGTTACCAAATAACATGTAAATAAATTTCATATAAAAATTTATTTTTATTATTGTCGGAACGAAGTGACGACTAATACTTGACTTCATGCATTCCTTGTCAACATTATAACTCTAGAATGAGTTGACCGATCTTCATGAAATTTTCTAGGACGACTCAATATCACTCAAGGATGAACTGATTAAAATTTCAACTATCAAAAATGATCCATTTTTATAGAACTGGAGATAGGGATCAAAACGAAGATCGCGTTTTTCTTCAGTATGGTTAATTTTTCAGAGTTGAAATTTTAATCAGTTCATCCTTGAATGATGATGAGTCGTCCTAGAAAATTTCATCAAGATCGGTCAACTCATTCTAGAGTTATAATGTTGACAAGGAATGCACAAAGTCAAGTTTTAATCACTTCCTGCACGCACATGTAGAAATGTCATCTAGTGGTCGGAAAATATGACAAGCGTTAAAACGGTAATTTTGAAAGATAAATGTTATTGCTAACACAACAAATAATAAGTTTTAAAAAGTTTTTTTTTTAAAACGTGGAGCACCAGCGATCAATATTGATGGCTTTACGATCCATTCTCTCCTTTGTCTTCCTATAGTTAGTACAAAATTTTGATCTCTAAATGGCTACACAGAGATTCTAGATTGAGATGAAGTCGCTCAAATTCATCATTATTGATGAAATGTCAATGATTGGTGCAAGAATGCTTTACATGATCGAGAGAAGATTGAGGGAGATAAACCCCGAGAAAGATGAGCCATTTGGTGGATTCTTTATCTATTTGTTTGGTGATTTTCATCAGCTTCCTCCTGTTAAAGATACTCCTCTCTAATCGAGTGTTTTTTACAATGTAATGTCCCAACAGGGTCCCTACCTTGTTGGGACATTACATTACATTTGCATTTGATTCTTTTGAGAAGTTCATTGAACTTAGTAATTCTCATAGACAAAATAGCGCAGATAGTTCCTTTACAGATCTGAACATTCTGACAACAAGAAATCGAGCCTATTTATCCAGAGATGAACTTGATCAGTTCCAAATGGCAGTAGAACTATATCTAACAAACGAGCAATTTAAACAAAGCAACGAAGACTACTTGCAGTCAACTGGATGTCCTCTTGCTTATATAGCATCTGAAAACACTCCAGATATTGCCCCGCCTTCGTCCAAAGATGACACAGCTCTTGATCTTTCCAAGTATTCGAATCTGTCAGTTAATGCCAGAATCATGCCGAGAGTCAACTTATGGGTGCAAGGAGGTCTTGTCAATGGTTCACTAAGAACTATACGCTACATCAGGGCTTCTTAAAGTATGGGTCGCAACCCCATTTGGGGTCGCTTAGCAAAATCTTGGGGTCACGAGATTTTAATGCAAAATATTGAAAATAATTTGAGAGTTTGAAAATGGCATGCTTTGTGTTGTAGGTTTCGTGAGTTGCACTTTGTGTCACTTCTGGTGCAGCGAGACAACGATTCAGCAACACTGATTGTAGTGTGAACTAGTGTAGTGTTGTTGCTTTTCAGTGTATTCAGTTGTTTCTGTTCCATTGTAACACAAGAGTGAACTGTGGTAGTACATTATTATTGTTTTTGCAAATTTGTATATATCTTCAATATATATGTATATTTTCATTGTATTTCATATGTATATTGCAAAATATTTATATATCTTTATTTTAAATTTTTTTTGGGGGGGGAGGTCGCGAAAAAATCGCAATCATAAATGGGGTTGTGAATAAAAAAAGTTTAAGAAGCCCTGTGCTACATTATATATGCTCCTAATGCTTGCCCTCCAGCTCTTCCTCTGTTTATTTTAGTGGAATTCAATAGCTATCAGGGACCTTTCATCTATGATGATCTGTTTCCAATAATCCCCATAACACGCTTTTCGAACAATGGCAGTATATTGCAATCTCATAGACAGTTTCCCCTTACCTTAGCATACTTAATGACTATACATAAATCACAGGGATTAACTCATCCAAAAATTAAAATAGATATAGGGAAAAAAGAGACAGCTATTGGTCTTACCTATGTTACATTGAGTCGAGTGAAAAAAATAACTGATTCAGTATTTTTAGAGTTACAATAAAGATCGCTACAAGTCAATCTGTAAGTCCAAGGTCCATAGTGATAGACAGAATTTCATGAGACGTTGGCATAGAATTAGAGTTAGCAATTAATTAATGGCTTATTCTGACTTTATACATGTACTGTACCTTTAAATGATCCAATAGAAATCAAATATATTGTTGAGAATGAATGATTCTTTGTTTCTTTTTTCCCTCATAATCTAGAACAGTCATTCTTAACAGGGGGGCCACAGACCCCTGGGTCCATAAGAAGTTTGCTGGGGGCTGCCAAATTATGCAAAATTTCCTTCAGAATATAATAAAAAGAAAATTGATGAATATCGTATTTAAAAATGAAATAAGAAAGATAATGTTTTCCTATTTAGTTTTTTTTATTTATTTCTTATTTCTTCCTACATACAACTTTGTTAGTACAGAAGAAATAAATGCAAATATGCTACTTACACCGCAGTATTTACTTCTTTTATTCCAAAGCAGTGTAAGAAACTATTAATGCTTGGAATTTTAAAAATAATTAGGAAAAATAGTAGGCTTAGTAGTAGGCTTTAAAAATTTAAATATTTTTTCAAAAGATATGCAAAATCTTTACCACAAGTTGTGGGTGTTTTAGTTAAGTTTCAGCATCGACTTTGGATTGATTTATTGACATGTTTCTTATTTGTTGTTAAAAATTAATGAGTTTTCGTGTTTAATTGTGAAGTTTGAATGTTATTTAAATTGATAATGAAATAATAAAGTTATGATTTACATTTATTATATAAAAAAAATAAAGTAATAATAAAAAAATCAATTTATTATACATAATTTAACAAATATAAATTATTATGAAAAAAATGGGGGTCAAAAAAAGTACAAAATATTTAGTGGGCCGCGAATATAAAAAGATTAAGAACCACTGATCTAGAAAATAAAGGTGCGAGCAGCTTCGTTCCGACTACACTCTGATACAGCGTTACTTAACTAGTTATATCTATCTAGGCTTTACTTCATTAACTGAAAAATATACACAAATTGGAACTACTGGAATTGAAGAGTTGACAGAAACATTGAATAACTATATTGGCCCTGTTGTTGCTAGTAAGTTGTTTTATGAACATTTGTAGTATTTAACTAATTTTAAAAGAAAATTTAATGCAGTAATACATTAAAGTATAAACAGAAATATAAGAACTGTTAAATTCCTGAGGTGTTTAACAAGGACAAGAACAAGTAAAGACACTATTTTGTGCTTTTCAATTTTTTTTGAATTTTATACAAATGAATGATTATTTGCTGTTAAACATCTTAACTGTATAAGAGAACTTTTTAATTTTATTATATTTATTTTAAAAAACATAATTATGACAATGATTATTAAATAAAAATGTTGTTATTGCTATTTTAAAAGAAAAAAGATATTAAAGTCTGATTCAGTTTTGTAGTTTTCTCAATTCATGTATTGTTCAGAGAATCTGCAAATCAGAATGTTTTACAAGTGACTGTATCTTTTCAGTCTTTGAATTGCTTTACAAATTTGTTTTGATTTATAATGCTATTTTTTGCATAAATTGTTTTATGTAATAAAACATATAAGAACTTGTAAAAACACCTGAATTATTCTATACCAACATATTAAGCATAGATGAATTATGATAATATTTATATAAAATAAATGACACATCAGCTAAATATTCCCAAAAAATTGTGTAGTTTAAATAGTGAAACTAGACAAATTATTAAGTATCTACTATTCATTTATGCACTTTGTTAGTAAAAGTTTATCAATTGCTATCATATTAAAGGAATACTGTATTAAAATTAACTGTACAAATCAATTCATTTCAATATTAATAATTGAATGTTTACAATTTAAAATAAATTTGCAAATTTTTTAATTTTAGGAATAATTGCTGCCAAAGGAGATGTATTTAAATTTGCAGGTCTGTAACATCGTTATATAGTTTTATTTTTTGTTTTAATTAAGTTGTTTCAAATTTTTAGTTATAATAATATGTACTTTTATTTCAATTGAATTTATTTTTTTTACTTTTGCTATGACTAATAGAATTAGGATACAGGTAGGCCTCCTACAACGCGATACCTTTACAACGTGTTTTCGCTCCAATACGGTTGGAAAAACGCGGAAATTTTCTTACAATGCAGTACTTTTACAACGCGGTTTAGGGTATTTAGAAACAAATTATCTTTCATATAACAGAAAAATTGCAACGGATTACATAAGTGCAGTGGAACTTGATGAAACAAGCACAGATCTTAAGATCTCACAAATAAGGCCAGTCAAACATTCTCGAACAACTGTAATAAGTGACGATGAGGACTGAATTTGTGAGCATAACATTATGTTTCTTTTTGATTTTGACTTGAAATCATAATCTTTTTAGTTTTTATATGATGTTGAATTTTATTTAAGCTTTTTATGTACATAAATTTAAAAAATGATGAAAATATTACACCATAAAAGGCAGTTTTTCTCTTTTTAGAACTGAATCCCAGTTTTTGTATTAAATTCGTGTCTCCTATAATGCGATTTCCCACAACGCGGTATTTTCAAGGAACATATCTACCGCGTTGTAGGAGGCCTACCTGTAATTTTTATATGAAAATATATGCAATTGTGATATAATAATTAGATCTTTAAACTACGTGCATTGACAAAAAGTTACACATCTACAGAATTGTCTGATTACTCCAAAATTTGGTATATAGCCTGTCTCAGATAGGCAAGTAAATGATACAGTTGTGGTCTGGCTATATGCCAGGTGATGCCATCAAACTGCCTTAAAATTGATAACCCAGTATCCTATAAAAAAGTGTTCAGAATTTTTCATGTACTTATTTTGAGATGTTTTAATACCAGGCATGCCTATATGATGCAATCAATGACATTATACACAGGTGTTGGAGTTTGAACATGACCTCATCATGGGCTGAGAGAAGCAGGGTGACCATTTTACCAAATTGCCTGTTATTGGGACCATTCTGAGTTGTTTGTGAGGTGGTGTTGGTGGCAGTGGATATGTCAGGGTGTACACATACAGTGAGCAGACTTTAGACCCTCTAGCAAGATCATCTGGAGAGATGACTGTCTGATTGTGGAACGAACATGAATATCTGCAGTGGCACCTTTGTCCATTATCCAGAGACAGATTGAAATCTCATTACAGAATTTTGTATCTTCCTATACCATTGGTAGATAACCAGCAGAGGTAAATTTTCATACACAGTTGCGTAGCACTACACACTGCAATATTGTTATCTTTGTTTGTAATAGTGCCATGAGAAGCATGAATTGCTGTGATGTTGCCGATCTGCACTTAATAACAGGGTATCTGAGCAGTTCTGAATTGTACGTGGAGCATTAGGCACAGAGCCAACTCTCCAGTTACATAAATTTCATCCCGATTTATTGTAACTTAAAAATATAGCTTACAACAACAATATTCTTCGATTTGTCAGTGGAGACTAAATCTTCAGGTTCCCTTTCTTACTGAGAGAGAAAGTCCTAAGAGGAAGATCCCTTGATGTTTCTTTGGGAGTCAATGGTCCGGGGCATAATTGTAATGAAGTCTGTAGAGGAGATGTTTAGTCCAGTTTTGAGTTGGAGATGAAGATAATTCTTTCAAGGAAAGTGTGGCACAATAGGAAGCAATAGAGAGAAGCTCCCCATGTCCTTGAAAATTCCGATTTTTATAACTTTTTTTGGGTCTCAGATCAACCATTCCAATTGATTGTTCTTACTCATCTCCTCTTTCCAATTGGTCGTCAATCATTACTAAGTGTAAAGAGAGTGGAACCTAGATTGTTGGATGAGTCAAAATTGTCTGTCAATTGGATCCCAATTGAAGATTGTTGATCTTAGGACTTACATTATTCTATTATTAAAATATGAGAAGTACTCTCTCTTTTTATTCAATTCAAACATGTCCTTTTATGGACATGAAATTTCTACCTTTTAACATTAATAGTTTTATAAGATTATTTTACAAATTTTTTTACATTTTTGTGTGGTTCCAATCCACTTCCAGAGCTTCACACTGCTATGGACTGGTAGTGTATTGTCTTTAGAAACAAATCTTGGTTCTGTTTGGAAATGGATGATCACTATGCAGAAACAGTACTAGGATTATACAGCCAAATTTATAATATTGTAATAAAAATAATTATGAAGTATTATATGTACTTTTTTTATACATAGAAAATTAAATAAAATTACATTCTTTGTTTAGGTAATATGTAGAAGAATCAAAAATTAGATTTGCACATCCTATTATTCAAGATGTCAAATTCTTTTAAATTTAGTACTGTAACATTATGGAATACTATATGATAAATTAATAATCACTTCAACTGGATAAATATAACTTAAACTACAAAAATGTTTCTAATGGATTTTAGGATTTTAGTTTACGGTTTAAGTTGCTGTATGATAGTAAACTGAAGTGTTTACAATTACATAATTTGAAGTATATGTGCAGATGAATTATAATTTTAGGAGTATAAAATGGCGATTTCAAAAACTGGTCTTATATGTAAGTTATATTAGAAGAGAGTGTATTTGTATAGCAAAGATATTTTGCTATAAAATAATGCTGAGAAATCAGACTTGAATTTAACTGATAATATTAATGGTTGTTGATTAATTTAGAATTTTTCTCACTAATACTTGAATGTTGTGTTTCTTAATATCCAAAGATAGACAATGGATGGCCAAGTCTTTAAGGCATTCAGACTGGTATCACTCTGGGAACCTGAGAATTAATCTTGACAGGTTAAAAAACCTCAGGAATTTTATAGGGTTGTCCAGTCTGGATATGTCAATCATTGCGAGTCTGACTGAAATCCAGTCTGAACATCTATGCATGTTCTCAAGAAAGAGGTACAAAAACATAAATCCTGAACAAAAGATCAGCTAAAGACAGCACTTCAAAAAGCATGGGCCAGCATTCCATTGATACCATGAGTTGTTGACATATGTGCTGCAAAAGGAGGACCCATGAAGAGTGCATGTAAATTTATTGCCTTCATATTTTCAGCAGAATGATATTTTCAGGCATATATTGAGATGGCTGTTACGGTGTACCAATTATTGTTATATAGCATAGATTAGGTGAAGTACTTTGTTTAATAAAAAGTTTTTTTACAAATTATAAATGATTCTACATTTCTTACTCTTTATGACAAGTGCTCATAGTTGTACCATACATACATTTACTGCCATAGGTAAGGTACATTAATATTTTTTAAAACAACAAATTTATGAATAAAATCACTTTTTACATTGAATTTTTTTTGCTTTGCAATGTTATTTATACTATCTGTGCTATAATTGTACACTCATTGATGCTATTTAGACTAGAGCAGTCATGAGAAATCTATAGCCTAAACTCCTAATATGCAGCTCCCAGGACTTTGGCAATGTAATTTTATTTTCCTGTTTTCTGGCTCATGCCATTAGGAATATTAATTAAACTGATATTCATCACAGAAACCATTTAGACTAAATTCGATCTGTGAAAAGACAAGAATAAACTATGTATTAGTAGTTTGCATATCATTAGCATATATTATTTTAGAACCTAGTGTGCTGGTGATTGTGGAGTATGTTGATACTTGGCAGACTGCCACTTTATAAGAAAAAATGTATGCAGTCCATCAGCAGCCTACAAAGTTTCCTTGATGCTCACATGTAGAAAATATTGCTCATCACTGCTTTAGAGAATTTGGTATATTATTATATTAATATATAAAGAATAGATAATATTTATAATAGTATAAATATCTAACTGAAAAGTAATACAGTACTAAACCATCTGATGTAGAAATCAAACACATAAACAAGGATACAAAGTTTTCTGAACATGATCCAAGTGTGATTGTGAAGAATAAACTTGTTTTGTGAATATGTGTGTATTAGAGTTTTAAAAAGAATAATAATAGGAAAAAATTTTTTTATTTGAATAATAACAAATTTAATACTTAAAAAATGAGCACAATATTTTTACAATCTATTAAATTTTGTAGAAAAACAAATGCTTTCTACCTAGTTCATAGGCTTTTTTCAGGTGTATATCTGAAAATTGCTTATTAACTGAGTTTAAAACATTTACAATAAAAAAGAATTTTACACAAACAGCTAAAGTTATTGTGATCATTTATTTTTTTTACTGCAGTAATTTATTCTGTTAAAAATTAATATACTTACAGAAAAATTTTCATTGCTTTACATATTAATTTCTAGGAGATGCTATTTTATGTTTATGGCCAGTAAAAAAAGAAAGGAAAATACCATCTGTATTGAGAACAGTAGTTAACTGTGCTCTTAACATTCAAGAAACTTATGGAATTCTTACAACAAGTCTTGACGTGAAATTACGCATTAAATTTGGTATAGTTAAATTTTTTCTAATTTGTTACTTATTTTCTATTATAAGATACTTAAATAAAGTTACTTTATAAATATTAAAAGTACTTTATTTGAATGTCTTGTGTTATTTAATGTAAAATTAATAGTAGTACTATAGACACTATTCAATACTTTAACTACAGTGGTACCTTGTGTTTTGAATGAGCAGAATTAGAATGCTAAAGTTTACAAAAATTTACCTCAGATTTTGAACAATGCCTTATAGTTTGAACTGCACATATTTAGTGAAAAATGCTATCTGTTTTGTGTCCAAGTCATCTTCCTTGACTCTCACTCTTGAATTACACTTGTATGTTTTTTTACTTTTTTCACTTTATTTTTGGTATATTTGATTATATATATTGTTTGTTATTTGATGATTTTTGACCATTTCTTTCTGCAATTTTTCTTTGTGGATAGATTTTGGGCACTTTGTATGTTTTGTATCCTTTAGTTTGAAATTTCTTGAACAGAACTTTTTTAATGTTCAAAGCTTAGGAACATGTATAATGAATTGTTTTTATTGTTTGTATGATGTTTTGGGTTCTTGACTAAATAAGTACAGATCTTAAAAGGTAAAATAAATTTATTTGCAGCTTGGGTACAAAGACTGGCACCAGTACCACACATGTAGTCAGAGTGACTCTGGAGGGAAACAATAGACTAAATCTGGGGACACGCTAAAGTGTTGCCACAATGTTACATCCTTTGCAAAACTCATAAAGCATAATATGTCTTGATGTGCTTTTTATCTAGAGATATTTAAACTTGATGTTTAAACAAAATGTGAAAAAATAAGTTTAAAATAAGCTTTTAAACAAAAAGCACAATATCATATTAGCAATAACTGAATGCTATAGTTAAATCTTGTTATTGTGTTATATTACAGTAGAACCCCTCTAATCCGTCACCTTTGGGACTGGGGGTATGGTTGGAATGCAAAAAAGATTGGATTATCAGAAAAAAGTAAAATAAACAATCTTTCAACTCAAGAATGACTGTATTGTTCTCTACAGTAAAAACCTTGCAAAGAATCGCACAAAAGCTGTTATTATTAATGAAAAAGAGCAATACTGTATGTATTTACTACATACTGTACACTGTAACGAACACAGAAGAACGCGACGGGCAGTGAGTCACCAACAAGTCGGGACAAGTTTCTCGACTCCGACCATGGTCAGATTAACCGGAGCGACGGACTAGCCGAGGGCAGACTAGAGGGGTTCTACTAGTATTATTTATATCTTTGTAGTTTTTAGTGATTATTGTCTTGAGCCAAATAGATAGAAAAGAAGAAAGAATTTTGAGACTATTAGAAATTGTGGAAGAGAAGAATAGAGATAAAGAAAAAAAAGAAAATCCAGGTGCAATTCGAAGACATTTGTTTGCTGATGAACTTGCTATTGAAGCACTTGATGAGTTATTTTCTGATGTAGAAGATGAGAAGCTAATGTAGATAGGCAGGAACAGGACACAGTGTTAGAACAATCTGGAGATGATGAAGTAGAATTTGAAATCAAGTTTGAATATACAGGAAAGGATGGAAAAACTAAATGGGGAATTCACTGTCCTTCACATAATAGATGAACACAATTGAGCTGATCACAGTTTAGTTAGATGCCTTTCAGGTGTGAAAGCACAGAAAGATATGAATTCACCTGTTGCTGCCTGGAGGCTATTTTTTACAAATGAAATTTTGGATGACATCATGAAGTATACAAAACAACATATACAAAAAAATTATTCAAACTACACCAGGGAATGAGATGCATGTGATACATTAAGGAGTGAAATGGAGGCTTTGATCAATTTTCTCTACATGGCAGGAATTCTTAGAGCTATGCCCATGACCTTATATGATTTGTGGTCAAATGATGGAACTAGGATGGAATTCTTCGTAATTTCATGAATATATGAAGATTTAAGTTTCAGATTAAATCTGTAAGATTCAGTGATGCTGAAATTAGGATACAGCGACACAACTTTAACAAGCTCATTCCAATATGTGAGGTATTGTTTAACATTGTGGAAAAGTGTAAAACTAACATTGCTCATGTAAATTCTTTAGAATTCACAAGAAGTTTGAATCATTCAGAGATAATTGCTGTTTTAGGCAATATATAAAAAATAAACCAGTAAAGTATGGTATTAATATATTTGCCATGATTTGTGCAAAGACTTTTTATACCATGAACATGGAAGTGTATGTGGAGCAGCAGCTAGAGGTCTCTTTTAGAGTAGAAAATTTAGGACTACAGTAGTATCTAGACTTCTTCAGCCAATAAGTGGTTCTGGAAGGAATGTGACCACTGATAATTGGTACATTTCTATACTGTTAGTTGAATGTCTTCTAAAGCAGTGATTCTCAAAGTGGGGGTTGCGACCCCCAAGGGGGTCGTGAAAAATATTTGGGGGTTGCCGAAAAATTGATTCTAGATCAATTTTTTTCAAATATTTTATACATTTACTATGGATTCTTGTTTAGAAATAATAGAAATAAAAACTATATAAAATAATTTTTACTTAAATAAATTGCACATATAAATAATAAAAAGAATATAAATATTTAAATACGAGCCTAACCCCTCCTCTGGGATGTTTTTCGACACATACTCATTCTTCGGGGTCCTTTGAAATTTTTAAGTGCAGAAGGGGGGTCGTGGTCCAAAAAGTTTGAGAAACACTGTTCTAAAGGATCACAAATTGACATTAGTTGGAATCTTACAAAAAAACAAGAGAGATCCTGCCTGAGTTTACAAACACAAGACTTCTCTTGATAAACTCAAGTGTATTTATTTACTTTTAGAGACAGAATGACTTTAGTACCATACAGCCCCCGAAAAAATAAAGTTATTCCGGTCCTCACTACAATGCATAGCACTGATGAAATTGATCCAGAATCAGGAAATGCTAAGAAGTCATTCATTTTTACATTTTATAACTCCACAAAGTGGGAAGTTGATGTAATTGATGAGTATATGAGTATACAGCAAGATACACGGTAGGAAGAACCAGTAATCGTTGGCTGCTTACCTTGTTTTTTATCCTTTTAAATATTACTGGGTTAATTAAACAGCTTTATTGATTTATTGATTACAAATATCAAAAAAGAGAGTTCAACTTACTTAAGTAGAACTATCTCAAAGAACTATGTCATAATTATTTGATAGAACACAATCATCAACTAGGTCTTCTTCAATGACTAAAAAAGAACGTTCAACAAATGTTGGTACTGGAACAAAGAGGTGAACACAACATCATACTGAAGGCTGATAAAAGCAAAGTGCTGGTTCTACTAAAGGAGGCCATTTACAGAACTCTCATACAACAGTACATCATCCATACAGACTGTGAACTGGTGGATGGAGGATATGTGAATAGGTTACAGGATAAGGTTGCACAGTTTACAAGAACACCCCTAGCCAAGGGGCTGAAATCAAACAGGGTGGTGGTTGCCTCACCGGACACACCTAAGTTATTTGCCTTCACAAAAACGCATAAGCCTATGCCTTCCCTTAGACCAGTTTTCAATAAGGCTAGGTCTCCACAAGACTTCTAGAAAATGCAGTTCACAACATCACATCAGACCATTTGACCATTTAATGGTGAAGAACTCTATTGAACTGGTAGAACTATTACAACAAGCACATTTAACAGATGGGACACATATTACGGTGTTTGACTTTGTGTCATTATACCCCTCGATAAAGCTTCAACTGTGCTTCTACACTTTTAGGGATCTCTTTCTGAGCAGATGCAATACACCTACACAACATAAACAGATCTTGGAGCTCACACACCTCATGTATTACAGCTTGATATTCTAATTCAACAACAAAACCTATTTGCAAAAACAAGGAGTACTGCATCAGTTGGAAAGAATGGTCATACCCGAATTCATATCCAACATAGTTATATACAGGAGATATGTTGATGACATGTTTGTCT